>NC_048597.1:52743538-52762926 GCF_003668045.3 Cricetulus griseus
TTACTTGGAATGTTTTATTTTCATATTAAATTAATACTTGCATTCTAAATGATTTGAACAGATTGTTTTATCAAAAAAATGCTGCTCTACAGGTTCAGTTCACAAAGTTGGATCTGTGTTTATGATTGTTAGTACCCAATAGTTTGATTTTGTTATGGATCACTAACATAGCAGAAGTGCAGTATTTGTGTGTTAGACATTTTACAACACACAATTACCCCAGGAACCAAAGATGGATTCAGGCTCATGGTTTCATATGATTCAGCCCATGATTATCATGGCGAGGCAGAACATCAAGGCATCAGGATGTAGAAGAACAAAGAGATTCATCTCACAGAAGCCAGGAGGCAGAGAGAGTACATCCCTTAGACAACAGGCTTTTTATCTTCTCTTTTATTTTACCCAGACCCCCAGCTATAGGATAATGTCATTCATATTTGGGGCAGGTACTTCCTCTGTAGGTAATAATTTCTGTAAATACCTGGCCAGATACACAACATCAGGGCCAAAGATACAGCTCAGTGGTAGAGCACTTACCTAGAATGTGTCTGATGCTCAATACTATTTTTAAAAAACTAACCATCACAAAATCATTAAAAAATTCATTTGTGCCAAATCATTGTAAAATAAGATATGTGTGCTATGGACCAGTTTAAAGCAGCTCAGTGGATAAAAGTGGTGGAAAAAATACCAAGTACAAACATGTCAAACTTGAAAGAACTTGGCACCAAACCCTTGTCCATACTGTCATGTTATAAAAATTCAAATATCACATAAATTACAGAATTCTAAATTGAGTGAGAATCAGAAAATTTTTGAAAGTATGTCCATATATTTAAGTGTGAAAAATGATTATTTTGTATATTGACTTTGAATAGTCTAATTGAAGTAGGACTTTGATTTCCTTAATTTCACTTACTCTCCAGTTAGTTTCTTCTTCTTTTGAAATGTTTATAGAGATTAACACACTTTGCTTTTATTTTTCTCATATATTTGTTTTTATGTCTCATCACATTGTATCAGATGGAAATGGTGGTATATGTATTATAAGTTTTTATAAAGACTTATTCAGTGAACGTTGAATAGATGAGTAAATGAAAAGCTAGGAATGTCCTAAATGCTCTGTGATATTCAATATGGATAGGGGAACAAGATTATTCTTCCAAAGCTATAACAGATTAAAATTATTTATGTATCAGGTGGTATTAGTCAAAATGAGTTACAAATGAAGACTAAGTAAATAAAAACAAGTTATATAAAGTATCAATTATTAGGATTATCAAGTACACATAACAATTATAATCATAACCTTTGTCCTTGTCATTATTTAGTTTGGAAATATTAAATGGTCATTATAACTCTGTCAAAGATGAATGATGGGCAGTACATGAGACCTTGTCTAGTTTCTCTTTACTTACTATCATGAAGAAGGAGTTACTTCACAGGCTAGTTCTTTTTCTGTTGGGATTTTCTTTCTGTATTTCATTCTTTGTGTTCTATAAGGCTTGTTTACAGTGGAATTCTACCTGTAAACCTCTACAATGGAATTAGGTTTTCTTACCGAACCTGGCAGTTTTCAGACTTTGTGCACTAACTGCCCAGATGACTGTGTCACATTGAGGGTTCCTCATGTCCTGTTGAAGCTCTGAGATTGTTTTCTCTGTCTTCCTGTAATTTAGATCTCCCTGTGATCTTATAGCTTCTTTAAATTGAGTTGTATTTCTATTAAAGGTTAAACTGATCATCCATTGCCTAGAAACATGACCATCAAGTTATTTCCTGTGTACTATTAGTAAATATCCCTTGGAGACAGCAATTCTAGACTTCATGTTTTAGTCAAAGATTTCCAGTATCATGTAGGTTACTCATTAATTAGAAAAATCAATTAACTTTGCAGTTGCTTATTTCATAGCAGGTTTCTAGTGTTTTTAATGCCATATACCTGGAGCTTTCCACAGGATAGATAACATTTGGTTCAGAGAGATGGGATATTGAAAAATTCAGTGTGACAGGCTGAGAATATGCACTGGACACACTGACTGTTCACTGTTCACTTCTGTGTACAATCACACTCAAGTTTCACACTCATAATACTCTTACATGTATTATAAAATGGAATTTACCATTCACATTCTTTTTTAAATAATTTTTTATTTGAATTAGAAACAAGATTGTTTTACATGACAATCCCAGTTCCCTTCTCCCTCCCGTCCTCTCCTACCACCCCGTCCAACTAAAACCCTACCTATCACATAGCCTTTTTTCTATTTTTCCCCTGACTCAACCTTCTATTCTGCTCCCTCATGACCTCTGCATCCTTCCTCTTCTTCCCTTCTCATTCTTGTAGCTCCCTCCCCCCTCTTCCTGTGCTCTCAATTTGCTCAGGGGATCTTGACCCTTTCCCCTTCTCCAGGGGACCATGTATGTCCCTCTTAGGGTCCTCCTTGTTTACTAGCTTCTCTGGCAGTGTGGATTGTAGGCTAGTCATCCTTTACTCTATGTCTAAAGTCCACATATGAGTGAGTAGTGAGTACATATCATGTTTGTCTTTTTGTGATTGGGTTACCTCGCTCAGAATGGTTTCTTCTAGTTCCATCCATTTTCCTGCAAATTTCAAGATTCCATTGTTTTTTTCCACTGAGTAGTACTCCATTGTGTAAATGTACCACATTTTCTCTATCCATTCTTTGGTTGAGGGGCATTTAACAAGTCACAGAATAGAATCACATTCTTTTTAAAGATGATCTGTTTGCCTAATGTCAAAATTTTGTTCCGCTCTTGAGATAGTTTACTAGGTAATCTTCCAGGTAAACTCCAGGAAATATTGATACAGTAACATGATCTGGAAAGAGGTTATCTGAGGATTTACTGTTTTTTTAAGAGTTCCTAGAAGAGCACAATAAATCCAAACTAGAGAGACTAATTATAATGTTAATAGATTAGTCATTAGACTTCACATTGCACATGTAATAGTCCTGGTGACTCCAGCTATGGACCAGTTCTCAGAGTTAACCAGAAAACCCGCTATGAATATGAGAATAGAATAATAAAAATAAAGGAAGACCAGAAGCAGTGGTACATGTCTGTGATTCAGCGCTCTTATAGTAAGAGGTCGAGAAAAGAGAAGACCCCTCAGGGCAAGTAGCCTGAAGTATACAGCACTGTGGGAAGTAAGAGAAACTGTGCCTTCAACAAGATGGAAAGAGTGGACCAGTACCTGAGCTTGTCCTCTGACTTCCACATTCACACTGTGACACATGTAAGCCCTCACACACAAACATGCATCTCACATTAGGTACACAGACACACAAACACACATCACACACATGCATGCATGCACACACCCCACTAAGGGAAGAAAAAGGTGCTTCTATGATCGTAACAGTTTTCCCCTCCTACATAAATGGGAAACATCTGAACAAAGTGAATGATTTATGCTCTCGTGTAGATATAACTACTACTACTCCACGAGCTCTGAAATTTGCATTCATTATGTACATAATTTATCTTTGAAATGACTTCTATTTCAATAAATAAACTGTGAAACTCAGTGGGAAGATACTAATTTTGCAACTGAACAGGAATGGTTTGCATCACAGTTTTACCACTTAATACTTATTAACTGTTGGACTTTGGGCAATTATAAAGCAAACAGTTTCAGTCTCATGTATGCATCTATAAAGACAAAATTAAACATTTATAGAACAGAGGTTTATAATTTATTTTGTATTTTGCATAAATATGTAAAGCATCTAGAGTTATCTCCATCTTAATAGACAGTTTATATTACCTTGTAGAATGTTTCCATTTTTAAAATAGATACCTAGTCACAGTTTTAGAAATGTTAATTATCAGAACATTCCTTTTTCATTTGAGTATGTGTGTGTTGTGGTTTAATAAAAGTATCTGAAAATAAAGTTCAATTTTCTGCTACTGAAAAAAAAATCTTAGTTTCTTCTGTGTCAGGCAGAAATATTTGTTTGCATTGCTGTATTCGGAATGACAAGTAGTGTGGTTGAGCTCTTAGAAATAGTTATTAGAATGATGGGCACCAGAAGAAGAGGCCATGGAAGAAAGAAGGGTGTCAGGGAAGGCTGGGCAAGGTTGATTAATGGGTAGTGTGTGTCAGGTATGAAAAGGAAGCCCTGAAATACTGTCACACAGCATGATGACCATAGATGACAATAATGTACCACCATTACTAACGCTGGAAGAAAAGATTTTACAAGCCTTCATAATCTAGAAATGATAAACCTGATTTAAACATTTTTCAGTATACATGTGTATCAAAAATCACATTGTTCCCATTATTATCTACAACTTGTATATTTTTGTGTATTGATCAAAACAATGCAAATTCATGCCTATAACACTGTGATTGTCATTATTATTTTTAATGATATATTGTTCTTTTTGTCATGTGTCCTGTTTAAGGGAATGCCAACCCAGCATATAGGTTTTCCTATCATTTATATAAATATACTCGTGTTAGTATGATAAGTCTAAGGAAAATGTACTGATCAAATGTAAAATTTAGATATGTTAATTGTAATTTTCTTTCTTTCAGAATTACTTACTGTCATCTACCTTTCCAGAGTAAATGGCTCTATGTTGGAACAGAAAGAGGAAATACACATATTGTAAATATTGAATCTTTCATTCTTTCTGGGTATGTCATCATGTGGAACAAGGCAATTGAACTGTAAGTTTGAACTTTATTATGTGACCTGTTTGGATTATGATTGTTGATAAGTTTATTGCTAATGTGTAATTAACTTAAGTGAAACTGAACTAAAACAAAACCACAGGTAATTTAAAAACAGATAAAGATATATTAATATTTTTATATGTCATAAATATTGTGAATAATAAAAACCTGCATATACCAACCTTAATAATAGAGTAACACTACAGTTTATCCATATAAATCATCTCATTATATTATAACTAACATTAGCATAACCATAGTGAGAATGATTGTTTTATATGAAAATTAATCATAATAAATATATTAATTTTTAATGATAATAGTTTATCTGTTGCCTTATTAGAATATGATTCTGAGAACATAGAGGAGCAACTACTCAGTCTTCATGTTTTGACAATACAGCTTGAAATTTTTTCTTTTATTTCATTATTTTATGTGTATGTTTGTTTTGCCTGCATGTTGTGTCTGAGAACAATAAGCATGCAGTGCCTGTGGTGGCCAGAAGAGGGCACAAGATCCCCTGGACTGGAGTTGCAGGTGGTTGTGAGCTGCCATGTTGGGGCTCGATAGCAAACCAGGATCCTTTGGTAGTGCATCAGGGCTCTTAAACGCTGAGCCAGCTCTCCAGCACTACTGCTTTAGCTCTGGCATTAATATTTAAGCTTCGGCGCATGTAAAATGTGCAACATTCAAAGCTAAAATTTTATGGACCTCAAGTTTCTATCTGTGTAGCTCACATAAACATAATTTTGGTCTGTGTTTTTAATAAGAAAACAGTTTTATTTGTTGCTAGTTTTATAAATGTCAAGTCCTTAGTAAGATATGTTTGACTTAATGCTGACTTGTTTTCCTACGTATTCTGTTATTCTCTGATATTCTAATTAAAACACTATTTTAATGAATCTTAAATCTGATAACAAGTTGTTTCTCTAATATCAATGATTTTAATTATACTTAAAATATTTTAAGTATTTCCAAAGGGCATTCCACAGAGTTTAATTCCACTGTGATAAATACAAATTTAAATGTCAATTCCTAATCACTTTCCACTTCTTAAGGTACATTAGAAATATACATATCTCAGAATTTTATTCCTTTTCTGACAGTTACATTTTGCTAGTGGAACTTTCTGGGGTTTTGGAAGTTAATGTTAGAGAAACAGACAGAAAATATGCCAACATGTTAATGGGTATTATCTTTAAGTAGCAAAGCAGAATAAAAAATTTCCCCTTAACTTTTGATATAAAAACAATCACTTTTGATTTTAGGATTTTTAAATCCTTAAATTTTCATTACAAATAGCATATTTAATGTTGAATTATATTCTGAACTAGAACACTTTTATTATGCAGTAAGGCTTTAAGTGGAAGAGTCTAGCAGATGGTCTTAACCTGTATTTCCAAAACAGATTTCTTTAATGTGATTTTATGATTAAAAATGGAATACACCAATAATTTTGGAAACAATTGAGTATTTGATTGCACTTGGATATAGACTTACTATGCAAATTTGTGTAGGTAAAATATTTAACATTATTTAATTCAGAGTTTCTAAACTTAAGTGTACATTTTTCTTTCTATAAAACGTATTATTGCTTTCACTAGTTTATCATGCAATACACTTTAATTATTGTTCCAACCAAATCCAACAGACAGCTGTCAGTTTTGTTTTGTTGACTATTTTTATTTAATAAAGAATAGCTAAGAACATTATTCTTTATTAGGGGCATTTACCTTTCTAGAACACTACAGTTATATGTAAGTACATATTCTATATGAATAGAACTAAAAAAAGCTCTATAAACTGTTCTTTGTAACCCTGTTTAATTTCTTTGAGAATATACTCTTGAAAATAAATAGTAATTCTGATTTTACAATGATCTCAGTACATACTATTGAATATAATCCACCTTTTGTCATTAAATTTGGATACATATGCATATATATATCAGATTATACATCTATCTATATAGATGTAGATCTAAATGTATGGACATTCATCTATAATCTGGAGAAATATGTAGTTTTTCAGTAAGGTCCAATGGTGCTGCATCCATTTTTAGATGAGAAAATACATCTATGAATTGGATGAATGAATGAATTCATTCACAAAATTTCTCAATATCTAATCTATATGTTCCTTGGAGTCACTTTCAGGAGTCACTATAAGAAAAGCCTAGAATTACTTACTTACCACTTTTTAAAATAGTTTCTAGGATTTAAATAGTTTTTACTATTTTGTGAAGGGTCTTCGTGGACTTAGTGTCCTTAAGAAATAAAATAGAAGTGTGTCAAATTCAGCTTAGCCCTACAACACTGGAAGTATATTCCAGCTTAATTTTAATTTCTTTGTCATGCTCTCATGCCTAGTTTCAAATTATTGTTATTAATTTAACAGATCCACCAAGACTCACCCAGGCCCAGTTGTTCACTTAAGTGATAGCCCAAGAGATGAAGGGAAAGTAAGTATGCTGCATTATTCTTGCTTCTGTTTTCCTTATTTTTAGAAAAAGATATTTTAAACTGTTTCCTGAGATTTAACATCTAACTTGGTTTGTAGCATTCAGTGGCATCTAAAATAATAAAGTATGAATGAGCAAGTGAACAAATAAATGAAAGACTCTTGCTACTATTGCTCTAAGTTTTTAGTTTGCCTAATACTAAATTTGAATCTTAAATCTGTATTGTTGAGAAGGTAACAGAGCATCTTTTATTTCTGAATATTGTATGATATAACTAATTAATCATGTATCTGTTATTTGGCTTTGTTATTAACAAAGTCATGACTAATATCCAGTAACACATAGATAATTTTGGTTTTCTTATAAATGCATACTAATATAGAAAATATTTGCCCATTTCACTGGGATAAAGTCCAAGGGATTAGCAAAGCACACCTCTGAATGTCTCTGTGTTGGAGTTTCTAGTGATGGTTAGAAAATGATGGCTCTGACTCGCCCAATGGATCCCTTATAGCTTCATTACATGACAACAGTATTGGAGGGTGGGAAAAGGTAGGAGATGGAGTCTAGTTGGAGGAGTAGGTCACAAGATCTATTTCTTCCCTGGCCTCTTCCTAGATGTAGTTTCTTTGCTTTGTGGCCTTCACTGCATGTAAAGATCAGTTCTTACTCATCTTCAAGACTAATAAGAACTAGCCTGTTTGATTTGTTTTTAAAGATTTATTTATTTATCATGTAAACAGTGCGTGCCAGAAGAGGGCACCAGATCACATTACAGATTGTGAGCCACCATGTGGTTGCTGGGAATTGAACTCAGAACCTTTGGAAGAACAGTCAGTGCTCTAAACCCTTGAGCCATCTCTCCAGCCCCCCTTTTTTTTTGTTTTTCAAGACAGTTTTTCTGTAGCTTTAGAGCCTGTCCTGGCACTAGTTCTGTAGACTAGACTGGCCTCAAACTCACAGAGATCTGTCTGTATCTGCCTTCCAAGTGCTGGGATTAAAGGTGTGCACCACCACCACCCGGCCTGACTAGACTGTTTGAAACTGCAAATCATAATAAATCTTTTTCCTGTCTAGTTGGTCTCCTAGATATTGTCACAGCTATGCAGATGTAGCTAATACATTATCAGATTATAAAAACCATCCAGATTATTTCATAATTTGCCTTTGGTAGTGAACTGGTTGATAGCTTGATTTCTGAAACGTCGTCTTTATAGATGACTTGTCAAATCTATAATTCTTAATAGATAGTACTCAAAAATTATGAAATCATTTACTGTAGGTTTAGGTTTTGTTTTAAGTAAATTTTTTATTTTTAAAGGATGGGAATTGGGGTAGTCTAATAAAATTCCAACATGGAAGGTAAGTCCAACTGATGAAGGAGTATTAGTACATCTAAATTGACACATAAATAGACACATAAATGCTAACCAGGTATTGTCAGAGTTCACTTTTTTGTTGTTGACAAAAGCCTGTGAGACCTCAAAATATAGAGAACTACAGTCAACTAAGGAATGCTGAGAGTGGGAGACATTGTTAACCCCAGGCAATCGCACACCGGCTGGCTGTTCAATGCATAGTGGTCAACCCTGAAAATATACACATAAGTAACATTATACAGACTGAACAGGCTTTCCATAATGTACAAAACTGTACAGAAGTATCAAGGAATATATGTATATATACAAACGCATACATGCATGTAACAACAGTTAATGAGTTGTTAATTCAAAGTAGAGCAAGGGAGTACTGGGGGGGTTGGAGGGAGAAAATAGAAAGTGGAAATGATGCAATTATATTATAATCTCTAAAAATGTCCTAAAAGTAAATTGTCGCCGGGTGTTGGTGGCGCACGCCTTTAATCCTAGCACTTGGGAGACAGAGGCAGGAGGATCTCTGTGAGTTCCAGGCCAGCCTGGTCTCCAGAGCAAGTGCCAGGATAGGCTCCAAAGCTACACAGAGAAACCCTGTCTCAAAAAACCAAAAAAAGTAAATTGTCTTAGATACTTAAAAAGTAAATGAAGCAAACTTTTTCTGAAATGAATCAAGTTATATTTCATGTGCAGGTACGGTTTCTACTGGGATGTAGAGGAAACACCCTCACTGGCAGTCAGGAAAATGCAGTTGTACTATTTTTCCATCAGGCTGGCAAATGTTAAATATAATAATACTAGACAGCAGAAAATTCAATGCAGCTATGCAGACATAGCTAACACATCAGAATATAAAACTATCCCAATTATTTCATAATTTGAATTAGATATGTAAATATATAGGCACAGAAAACATGTTATGATCATTTAAGACACATGTTTAAAAACATTTGACCTAGATAATCCTTTTCAGATATCCATACTATTTATGTGAATAAGGAATAATGTCTGTTAATTGAAAGTTAAATAAATGAATGTTGATACAGATAATAGAAAATTCAGTAAAGCATACTTTGGAAAGAAAATCTCAGAGCAGTGAGGCATAAAACTACATGAATAATGCATCTGTATTTGTATGAGATTACTACATGCCTAAGAACAGAAACCTGACTAGATATGTGCAAACCAGGAGAGTAAACTAGACATGGTATTGGGGAAAATGGTAAAGGGTTTTCTTTTTTGTGTTGTCTAAGTTTTTATGAAACAATACAGTGTGTGGCAACTACACTGATAATTAAAAGGGGTTGTAAAATAAATGAATATTGTGCCAGAATACCAATGCCAATGTGTTGCTCTGCAATATATTAGTCTACCACCCAGAGTAAATCTTGCCTTCTTAAAGACTAGGGTTTTGCTTTTATTATATTCAATTTTGTCCATCTTTTGATCTTGCTTTTTGTTTAGTGTCTGTCTTTTCTTGGATAAAAACCATAATTGTACTTTTTCTGTCAGTTTTGAGTATTTCTATTTCATAATTCAAATTTATGTTGTTTTGACATAGGGGTATTACTTTTACTTTGTGTATTTAAATAATCCACTTACTGGGTCAAATTTCTCACTGTTTAGCAAGTTCCATTTATGAACATGATTTATTTGCTTTTCTCTATTTTGTTTTTATATAACTTTATAATATTTCTCATAAAAATGTACATCTCTTTTGTTAGCTTAATTCTACTATACTAATTTATATTTATTGCTGTTAGGGTTTAACTCTCTTATGTGTAGGGGTCGGACATGCATGTGCTATGGGTGTGTGGAAGTCAGAGGACAATTTGAGGAGTTGGTCTTCTCTTAAATAAGAGAAAAAGAACTTAGGGAATTGAACTGAGGTTATCAAACTTGGCTGCAGGTGCCTTTACCTGCTGAGCCCATATTGCTGCCCCCTGACTTAATTTTTGTTAAGTCAGTTTGATAATAGCTGGTTATTGCTAGTATGTTGTTTTAAATGGCAGTATCCTTGAATGTTTTGTTTTCAGTATCTGTCCTTAGATTCTCTGCTATAACAAGTGTAAATAACATTTATTTCATTCTTTCCAACATATATAGTTATATGCATCTTGTGTTTTGTTGGCCAAGACCTAGCATATTGTTGAATATAAATTATTTACTCCATCTTTTCCTGGGTTTAGAGTTTTAGCTAACAAGTTGAGGCCCTAGATTCTGTCCCTGTCCCATTCTTACCCCCTTACCCCCTAGACAAAAAGAACAAAAAAAATTCCCATCTATTTCTAGTATTCTGAGACTTTTAAACTATAAATGGTGTTGAATTTTGTTGAATGAGTTTGTACATGTATCGAGTTAAGTATTCTTTACTTTTTAATTTGTTGAAATATGTTGATTTTCTTATTTCAACATTTTACATTTCTGAGGTAAATTCAATGTGGAAAGGGAAGCTCTCCTTGAAGGTTAATGGTGGTCATAAGAAAAATAAATTATTGATGTTTAGGTCCTATGGAAGCAAGATAGTATCACAGGCAGAAATAGAACATCTTTCCTCCGAGACACCATTTCTGAGGAATTTCAACATTACTCTCTCAAACAGAAAAGGGTGCTGTTGTACTAGCGTTGTCTCCCAAACACTTCCCTGTTTGCCTCACTTTAGATTTGGTGGGGTTAATAAACTTCCTACAGAACTACTTCCTGAATTTCACTAGCTTTACCCAGCACCCTTGTCTCTTCTCACTGATTCTGGATTCACAAGGTATTCTACAAACATAAATAACACCATCTGCCTTTCCTAAAAATTGTCATAAGGGTCTAATGACAAGCCTCTCTAGTGAAGAGATGCTAACTTCCCCTGGAGCAACTTTAACCAATGTCAGACAAGAGGCAAGGAATGAATTATTCTCCTCCCTTTAACTGGGTTCTTCTGAGTCATGATTTAGAGACAGGGCCACAAATCCATACTGATGATACACCTGCTAGATAATTATGGATGGGCCTGTTCTGACTTTCCCCATGAAATAATGGTTGGTATAATTTTGAGTCATTTTTGCTTCTACTTCACTTTCCTTTTAATACTGCAATCCAGAGAGTATATTTTTTTAGTGAAATATTAGCATAAGGACCTTTCCTCAGGCTCGTTTCTACAGAACTCTGGTTCTGATAATAACAAGTCATAACACCTGCAGCTACTTTCTTAAAGTTTGCTGAGTCCTTGTCTAGATTCCCACCCTCATGGGATTTTTGTAGTTGGATATTTTTCCTCTATAAAAACCAAAGAATTTGTTGAAGATACCAAGTGGAGTGACACTGAACTCTGACATACAATAAAGTCATAATTAATTGAACATTAGCATGTGATTAACTGGGAAGGAGCCCCTGGAAAGTGAGATAGTGAGAGATCAAGTACTTATGATATTGGTTAATAACAGTTATAATGATGGGGTAAGACAGCTTTCTTTGACAGCACTTGTGTTCTTGTACTGATACAAGCTATCACACTGATGGTAGTTTAAATCAGCAAAAATTTATTGTATTACAGTCTTGTGTGCCAGGAAGCCAACAGCAGCCTTGCTGAACTGAACTTTCTAGAAAAGATGATGCTTTCTTGCCTAATTTCACAAGCTTCACACATCCTTTGGCTGGTAGCTTCCTTTGTTTTTAGAGCTAAGGACGAATCATATCCCCAGCCTGGTCCCTTAAAGCACTCTTTCTGATCAACCCAGGGAAACTTCTTCTCTCTTAAGGACTCACTTTATTAGTTTGACCCATTTGGAAATATAAGGTACCTCTTTCATATCAACATCTATCTTAGTTACATAATAGAGGCCTTTCTTGTCATGTGAAGGACAGTTTTTATGCTAAGATCAGACCCAGTGTCTTGTGCATGCAAAGCACATGCTGTATCACTCCTAAGCACTGCAGTATTTGACATTTGAGGCTGTTCTTTACTCTGCCTACTTCATCCCAGACATCGATTACTGTTTTATCTTAGCTCAGGGCATCTTAAGGTATCTTTAGAGGAACTCTTATTGCTTTTATCTTTAAAAAAAAACTATACTAAAATTGGGCTCAAGAACTGATTATAAAGAAACCCATTGTTATCTCTTTGATAAGCCAGTGTCATTATTAGGAAAAAACATTTCCCCAGGTCCTTATAAAATAGTTTCTTAGGGCTACCATAACAAATGAACACAGACTGAATGACCCCAAACCACAAATATTTAGTTTTTCATAACTCTAAAAGCCAGAAGTCTGAAATCAATGTATTGGTTTGTCCATGCTCCCTCTGAAACATGGGTTCCCAACCTGTGGGTCATGACCCTGGTAGGGGTTAAACTCCCCTTTAACAGGGATCTCCTAAGACCACCATAAAACATGAATATTTACATTGTGACTCATAACAGTTGCAAAATTACAGTTATTTAGTAACAATGAAACTTATTTTATGATTGGGGGCTACCACAACATGAGGAAATGTATTAAAGAGCTATAGTATTAGGAAGGTTGAGACCACTGCTCTAAAAGCTCTAGGGGACACTTGTTTCTCGCCTCTTGTAGCTTAGATATTCTTTGACTATCCTTTCTGTTTGTGTCTTCTCCTTATCTAATAAAGTTGCAGCCATTGTATTTGGGGCTGGGCCCACTCTTAAGTCCAGGATGATTCATCTCAAAATTCTTAAGTAATTATACATTTAAAAGACCTTATTTCAAAAATAAGGCTACATATTGAAATTTTGAATGAATGTGTGACTTTTTTGCAGCATGCTTTTATCATACCTAGGATAGGTAAACTTATAAAGATAAACCTGAGAAAACTAACTCTTTGTACCAGCCTCAATTTCCATGAGCCCATCTGACCATCAGAACCATCACTTTCACTGTTACTTAGAGAAAGTATTCTTCTATAGGAGTCTGATATTTGTATTCACAAGGATTCCTGGAGTCATTAACTCAGGTCTAAAACTAGAATCAGACCTCACCACAATTTAACATCAATACATAAGTCTTTATATGAAAATAAAGTATACATAAAGTAGAATATCTACAAAAGAAACAGAGGGCTCTAATGTTGTCAGTCACCAGAGGAATGTGTTTAGCAATGGTTTTTAAGGGTTTGAACTTGGAGCTTATACAGAAGTCAGTTCGTTATATAGGGCACATCTTAGGATATAATTCTTTGGTGAGGACATTTGCCATAGTAGTTTAAAGGAAAAATCCTTTGAAGCCTTGACTCAACAGACATATGGTAACTAAAGATACCAACTACACCTTCTGGTATAATGTTTAAAAAGGGATTGGATCAGAAGAAATGAAAATTGAGAGTATTAACTAAGTCACCTCCTGGTGCTCCCTAAAAGTCTTCTAAGGATATATTTCTACTTAGTAAGGCAGAGTACTCTGGAAAAGCAGGCAACACATTTACAAAACGAGGTAGTGGCTATCTTTTTTTTAAAGACCTTTGTTGACAGTAGGAAATGATGGCAAAGAGCCAGTCTCCATAATATCTATGAGGATTAAATATCTAGATTGGTAGAGGCCAGGTGGCAATATTTAACCATCTGGTGTCATGGGTATAAATTATTGCAACAAGCAGCTAGGCTAGAGTGGCAATGCATGAATCCCTGGTATTAAATAATATTGCATGCCATTTCTAGGGACAAAAATTAGTTGGGGCATTTGACTTGGGATTTTGTTTGATTTGCATAATCAGAAAAAAAGTAAAGAGTAGTTTTCTCTTAATATTTATCACCAACATGGAAAAAAAATCACATCTCATTGATCTTCCAAATGAAAGTCAATTTTCAGATCCAGAATATAGTGATTAAAGGGGATTCTGTTGCTCTTGAAGATAGATTCTGAAATACTCTGTAAATGGGTATAGAGTATAAATACATGTAGGAACAGTACTGATCATTTGTAGAAGAAAAAAATTTCAGGACAATTATCTAAAAGATCAGAGAAGGCATTAATATTGGCAAATACAAAAACAACATTGTGGTCCTCCCATAAGTGATAAGTTATATGAACTAAGTAACCAGATGATAAATGAAATATTAGACCAAGACTAAGCTCAAAGTATACCACCTATCTGCATGAAATACAACATTTTTTCTTTAACTGTAATTTGGACAGATATGCTCAGTGATTTGGATTAAGACTCTTTGGTTTCCTGACATTGTAATTAGAGGTAGAGTAGGAAGAGAGAACAAAAGTTCCTGAAACTATCTCCACCTGCTGATATTATCAAAGTTTATCCTGCATCTCTGAAGTCATTGCAGAGATTAGGACAATTAGATTGGATGACACAGTGATACAGGGGTAGTAGGCAAGGCTGTATCCTTTCTGGATTCCATTGTGTGGATTCTGCAAAATTATCTTGAACCAGGTTTGGTAATAGAAAATCATTGTAAAGAGTAAAAAGTAGAATAGGAGGAAAGTAAAGAACATGAAAGTAAAAGAGAGACTACCAGAGGTGTGTAAGTAGAAAAGTTGGGGAGGTAAGGATAAGAAAGGGCTGAATATGATTAAAGAGCATTATATGTATAGGAAATATTATAAAGAAACCCCTTCCTATGTTAAAAAAGATAAACTGAGTATGGTGAAGCACATGCCAGTACTGTAGAGGTAGAGGCAGGTGGATCAGAAGTTCAAGGTCATGTTGGCTACATAGTTCAAGACCAGCTTAGGGAGAAGCTGTCTCAATTATTTAACTAATTAATTAAACAAAAGCAGAAAAACAATAAATGAGGCCAGACCCTTGGCTTATACTTATCTTCTCAGAACTCTGAGAGACTGGATGAATTTCAGGTTGGCATAACAAGACCACATCTCAGTAGAATAAACAAGCAAAATCTGAATGAAACGTCACAAAATATCACAACCAATTTTCTTCATCCTTGGATGATTATAAAAATCAATATGCTTTCCATATTAACAGAAAAAGAAAGCAACAAAAATGGAAAAAAAAAGAACTTTGTGGACCTGAAACTGTAAAACGCACATGAAGCTATGAATATATCCTCCTTAATGCTGAGTTTGTTTTTCTCTTTGGTCAGAAATGAGACAAAGATTCCTGCCATTTAACATTGGTTAGTTGTTGGCAATATTAGTAATTTTCTTTTCATATGTATATATAAAATTATAAATTTCAATTAATATTTATGTGTATCCCATAATATGTAGCATTTAACAATATTTTTGTTAATTTTTTGATAATTTCAGATATTTTGTTCATGTCCATCCCCAACTCCTTCCATATTCAACCCCACCCCCATTCATACAACTTCTTGTTTTCTCTCTTTCTCCCTTTTTAAACCCATCTAATCAGCAATCAAATATTTTCTGAACATTGACCAGTAGCAGCCCTCTGGCTTAATTTTCATATAATACACAAACCTTTTCTGATGAGGGGTGAGAGATGAATTAATCTATTGGTATAGCACTAAATCATTAGGAGTTGGTTTAATACAAAGTCCATTTAGCAAAATAATAGTGGTAGGGTCTCCCCTAGGGCCTATTGTATAGCCAAGTGTCCTTGGCCCCTATAACAATGCCAGCTATGGATTACATCTCAGAGTATTTTCCTGGGTCTGGGTTATCTCACTCAGGACTTTTTCCCCCCAGTTCTATCCATTTAACTGAATGTTTTATAATTTCATTTTTCTTTATAACTGGATAATTAGCATTGTATAAATGCATCACATTTCATTATGTATTTCTTCAGTTGATGGACATCTAGGCTGTTAACATTTGCTGTCTATTGTAAGAGCAGCAATGAACATGGAGGAGCAAGTATCTCTGTAGTAAGATGTACAGTCCTTTGCATATTTCATGGGTGGTATGGCTGGATCACATGGTAGGCCTATTTCTCACTTTCTAATGAACCACCACAGTGGCTGTACTAGTAGTACATCAGTAGTAAGTTTTCCCTTTCTCCACTTTACATCAGCATTTGTTGTTGTTGGTTGGGGGTGTTATTTATTTTATCTTAGCCCTTCTGTTTGGGTAAAGATGAAATCTCAAAATAGTTTTAATTTGAATCTTCATGATGGCTAAGGATATTGAACATTTTAAAAGTTTTTTTTTATTTTGAGATTAATTACATCATTTCCCCCTTCTCTTTCTTCCCTCTAAACCCTTCATTTTAAAGTAATTTCCTTTAAGTTAGCATGTCAGAAAGCTCACCATTTTTGTAAAATCAATTTAAACATTATCATGTGTAGTTCTATAACAACATTTGGGTATAAAATATAGCTTAAAAATAACTCTTGGGGTTAGAGCAATGGGTTGGAGTACTTGTTACTCTTGAAGATAATCTTGGTTCAGATCTCAGCACCCACTTGGCAGCTCACAACTAAGTGTAACTCCAGTTCCAAGGACTATGACACTCTCCTCTGGCCTCAACAGGCACCAGGCATACATGTGGAGCACATACAATACAGGCAAAATATATACATGAAACTAGGATAAGTACAAAATGTATTTCCTTGATAATATTTAAATTTTTACCTGTTTCAAATTCTTTTATTTTAAAAGGAAGACAATTACTTTTCAAATACTTTATATTGATTTAAATATAAACACCAGTGTCTTGGTAGTTACTTTCCTTATTGCTTCAACAAAATATCTGACCAAAGCAATTTATGGAGTTAAGAGGTTATTTTAGTTTGTAGTTGAAGGGAAGTCTGTCATGGTGGGGAAGGCATACAGACAGAAGTATGACGCTGCAGATCACATTATAGTCAGGAAGTAAATAGTGATGAATGCTTACACTCAGCAAGCTTTCTCCTGGTTAGGTGGTCCAGAGCCCTAGCCCATGGAATGTTGCTGCCTACATTTAGGATAGGTCTACTCATCTCAACTAATTTAATCTAGAAAGTCCCCCACATACATTTGTCTCCAGGGTGATTTTGAACCTGTCAAGTTTATACTATAGATTACAATGAGCTAATATTAATATGATAGAGAATGTTTATATTGCTGCAAAGGTTCTTGACCCTTTAAAATTTTGTTTTTATTTGCTGCATCAACATCTTTGTTTTAAAATAATTTTAAATAAGAAACATATTTAAGTGCTAGAAAAGGTAGTATAAATGGACTGTGTTGTACAGCATGGCTTTTCTTTATAGTAGTATAATGATACTTTTTATTTGAACACAGTTAAAATTAATGTCAGAATTAAGAAAATGGTTGTTTTACTGTTTTCCAGCTGTTAATAGGTTATGAAAATGGTACTGTAGTATTCTGGGACTTGAAATCTAAAAGAGCAGAACTGAGAGTTTATTATGATGAGGTAAGTGATTTCTGCTGACATTTTTAAAAAGTTGGGGACTAGGTGTCACTTTTCTGCTCTGAAATATTTTTAATCACTGGGAACTACCTGTCCTTTCTTAGTGTTTAGTATTCTTTTGTTATTTATGTAAGTTTAAACTGTTGATTATGTTTGAGTGGGAATTCTGCCTTGACAGCTAATTTGGGAGATTATTACCTGTTTTTGGCTTTGTATATATTCTTTCCTTATGATGTATTCTTTATTTGTCTCATTCCCTTTCTTTTATGTAGGTTCCACACTCACATCTTGCTTCTTGACTTGAGGGTTTCTAAAAGCACTATTTAAATTTCCTAAAAACTTCTTTTCCTGTGGCTAAGAATTCAAGACAGTTACTTATCTTCTTAGAATAATGAAATATTTTGTGCATGAGACCAAATAAATGACTAGAAGTATCTTGAGGTAAATTTTCTTATATATAATTGAGTCTTAATTAGGTTTCTCCCAAATGGCTTTTCAGTTAGACTCTTGATTCTAGGCCTTTAATTATTTTCCCATTTAGAAGAAACTAATATGAAGCCAATGCAGCTGAGGGAGATGAAAGGAGAAATAATTTCTATAGCTTGGAAACAAAGATGATCACTTATTCCCTTAGATTAGAAGTAAGGTAGGAGTGGGAGAAGACCAAAGGGAAATACAGATGAAAAATCTCTGCCTAGTTAACATCCACTCTTATATGGGTAGGTTGACACATAATTTAAGGGAGCATGCAAATAAACAGAAAAAGAGTAGTCTTTTTTTTTTTTTTAGAAAAGTAGTCTTTTAGTCTATTTCTTTTAGACTAAAAACTTTTTTTAGACTAGAGGAATAAAAAAATATCACCCAATGGACTTGTAGTTACATTAGAATACACAACATTTTCTTTCCTATTATACAATAACAATTAAAATTTTAAAGTTTTGGTGCCTAAAGATATATTTCATGGGCTAGAAAAAAATGTCTTAATAGTCAAGACCATGTATTGCTCTTGGACAGGATATGGGTGTTAGAAACAACTACATGTAACTCCAGATTATGGAATCTGATTCCTTCTTCTGGTCTCCTCAGGCACTATACTCATGTGCACATACTCACACATGTGTGCATACACATTACTAAAAAGTGAAAACCAAATCTTGCTAAAAATTCTATTTCATAAAATCTAGTTCATTTCTTAATGGTTCTCTTAAACTAATAGTTTATCATATATATGAGACAGTTACATTGCCAAAGAGTCCAGAAGTTAATTGTGTAGTATCTGGGCAATTTGGTCATGATTGGTGAAAAACAATTATGCCAGCAATATCATACAATTGTGTTCCTCATATCCACTTCAGTACATCTGAATTATAAGGTAAAATGACTCAACAGAGCTAAGCTAGCATTTTTGCTGTTGTTAAATACACAGAATGCAAAGATGTGCTATCAATATTTCTCCCTTTTTCAAGACCAAGAGCTAGAGAAAAATCCAAACACTATATGTCTGGGAGGCCAGTACAAGACTGATCCAGACCCCTGAACATGGATGTCAAT
>NC_048597.1:52763423-52775923 GCF_003668045.3 Cricetulus griseus
AATAAATAAGAACTGGAAAAGATTAAATCAATGGGAAACGAAAAGGAAAATGCTAAAAATTATGTTTTTCTTTTGCTTAAAATATATATAAAATAAAATTTCCAACCTTGAAAAGTAAGTATATTAATATTAAAATTGAACTTTTATATAAAGATTAAAAATATTATAAATTAAAAATAGAGTATGAGTGTATATATAACTTACACAGAGATTATTTTACATATTGACTTATATATGCACATAAATAAATTATATCATGTATTATACTGCACATTTGTAGGTCCTGTTATTCTTCTAATGGAGATAGTTATAGACTTCATTTCACTGCAAAACTTTTCAAACTTTATTAGCACTTTGTCATATCTAGAAGTTATCTTTAATAAGTCTCTAAGATGATTTTATAAATCACATATACTCTTCTCAGTACTATACATCATGGTCTTCTTTGTCAGTTTTCAAAGTCCATTTTAAAAATTGTTTCTTTTCTTGTTTGTGCCTATTTATTTATTATGCCTCTTTTTTCCATCTTTGATTCATTTAAATTATAGATGCTCAAGTCTGGTACACTGGCACATACTAGATGTTTTGAGACTAAAGCAGGAAGACAAGATATGTCCCTAGTTTGAGGATGGCTGAATGATGTACTGAGCCCCGCCCACATGAAAAACAAAAACAAAAAACAAAAACCTCTGTCTTTTGTTGCCTCCTCTAATTTATGTTTATCTGTACAGGCTCTCATTTCTTTTTTTTTTTCAGGCTCTCATTTCTAATACTACCTGTATAAGGAATACAACTAAAAATCTCTAGCCTTTACCCCTCTTAAGCTTTATATTTAAATGTCTAGCAATTTAATATGTAAATCTAAATAAAAATCACCAGAACTGATTTTATATTTGATTACTCATACTACTTTTTATGTTCTTTTCCTTTTAAAACCAGTTTAGAATGCCCATAGTAATGCTTTCTGTGTTGCTCTCTTTCGTGTATCATATGCAATCAGTTTTTATAGGCTTTTTGATTTTTGTCTTTCTTATTCTTACCATTCTCTTATTTCCTCTTTGTCCTCATTTAGATACCTAGTACTCTATGTTAAATTGCTTGACTGGCTATGACTGTCTTAACATCTACCTTTCTGTATATTCTTCACTAGTAGATTATCTTTCAAAGATATAATCTGATCATGTGACTTCAAATGACTCCCTGTTAACAGGGTCTGGAAATGAGATTAAAGCTGGGGTGCTTTTTTTTTTAAAGTACTATTTATTAAACAGTTCACACATTTGGGACATGTTACTCACTTTCTCTTAATGATATAATTTACTTCTTACCTTCAAGATTTTGCTGCTGGTATTTGCCTTTCTCATTATGAAATCTCTTGTCTCTTTTGTATTTCAAAATCCTATTTGTTCTGTAGGCACCAAAAAGCTATTTGAACTATATTATATAACTCTTGCTTGATGAATAGTCATAGATAAATTGATTTTTTGTTTAGAAATCCAATATTGTGAAATAATTTGCTTAAAAATTATTTCCAGCTAGGTGTTGTAGGTTATGCTTCTACTACCAGTTACTTGGGAAGGTGAGGCAGAAGGATTTCCATAAGTTCAAAGCCAACTAGAGATACATAGTACGTTTCAGACAAGCCTAGAATACAGAGTGGAATTTTTCTGAATAAATAAATAGGAAAGGATTTCTTCTACAACAGTCATTTTTTGTTTCTTTATATTGATATTTCTTTAATAATCTCAGAGAAATCTTTCAATTTGGCATGAGGGTAATATTTTGATTCCATGGGAACTACAAATTTCTTTTCGTCAGATTGCTATATAGTTTTTAAATTTTTGTTTCCAAGAAAAAGTCACCATTGATAAAATATGATTAATAATTTTCCTTCAAAGTCTTTTGTTTTATATTTTTTCTTGAATTGATTATTGACATTTGGTTTCTAGTAAGTCCTTGTTGTGATAGAAAGAATGTGATATAACTAAAAAAACAAAAATCAAATACCCACCCTGAGCTCAGTTACCAGCTCCTTAGTTGTACACTATTTGACACCCTGATCTCTAAAACAAGACAATGTTTGCATCACTGATATAGTTACTGTAATTCTTTTATTTAGAGTAGTAGCTATAATTTACTTTTTTTCTCTCCTCTCCAATGGGTAGGATATTACTGGGTTAGGAGGAGGTTTTAGGTCTATATACTTTCTCATCCTCTATTTTTGCTGACCAAGTAGTTTTAGAGAATTTAAAATTGATTGAGGTTCATCAAAGTAGACAAAAGAAATGCTATTTTGTTTGAACTACCTGCAGAAGGGAAAAGAAACAGAGAAGGCAATGAAGATTGTTTTGTCTCTAAATGCCTTTGTTGGAGACTGTTAAGAAAAAAGTCTCTACATAGAAATTATGTCTAGAGTGAAGAAAACTGAAAAGAAAAGGAAGGAAGAGAAAAACAAAGTTCTACAAGTCCATAATTTCATGTTGCCTTTTATGTTCAGTTTAGTCTTATATTGATGTCTGAATCATTTCTCATTTCCTTTATGTTTAATGATTAGTCAAGTTATCTGTTAGCTGTAACTAATATTAAACATATTGGCTGAAAATTTCACACTTGGTCACATAAAGAATTCCAACTGTATAAACACACATGTGCTTAAAGTTCTGAACAATAAATATAATTAATATTCACCCATATTGGTCTTCATTCTATGTTTCTTGTGGGAGGAGATGTTTTATATACCTTTTTTAATTTTCTTATCCACTGGGACTTATCTCATTGTATTTAATACAGTGGTTAAATTATGATCATTAATTTATTCAAAAAGAACACCAAAAGTTTGGAAATGCAATGTTAATTACTCACTAATTCAGCAGATCTTTCTTTAAAGTTTACTTCTTAGAAGATACTATACTACCACTAGGATTAATACAACTTTAGAAATGAAGTAATTACTGTTGAACAATATGCTTGAGACAATGCTGTACAACAGTTAAGAATATGGGTTTTATGAGGAGTTTGGCTTTGACTTCCATGGCTTTAAAAAGCAAATGAGTATATTAGTCTCTAGGCTAATTTCACCATATGTAAACTGAGAAATAATAGTAAAATAAAGTAAAAGCCTTTATATTATTAAATAATATATTTTATGTAAAGTACATATCATGGAGATTTGGCATATAGAATGCATTCAGGTGCTAGCTCAAATTATTTTTAAATTATCTGCTTTAAGTGATACTAGGCCTACATCTTACAAGAAATTATCTTCTGATAACTATACTTTTACTCCTGTGTAAATAATTTTTCAAACATAGGAAGGGCATAGGATTTATATCAAAATGTCCTGGGATCTAATGTCGTTAAAAATTTTCAGAATCGTTGTTTATATAAGGAAATGAGTTTTGGTAGCCTTTAAAGGTCTGTAATCGGTTGAAGCCAAAGACAGCCCATTCAGGGTGAGAAAACAAATATTTTAACATGTTTCAGTATTTTTATGTCAAAGTATTTTCAGAATATATGACATATCTACTTTCCCCCTGTATTTGCTTTTCATCATTTTATCAGGCTATTCATTCAATTGATTGGCATCATGAAGGCAAACAATTCATGTGCAGCCATTCGGATGGTAGCTTGACTTTATGGAACCTGAAAAGCCCAAGTCGCCCTTTCCAAACCACAGTACCACATGGTAAGAGACATACTTTGAAAAGAAACTACAGAACTGCCTCTTTACAACTTTAATTTTTCCAATTTTACCTTCCTTTATGGTTCAGACTGGCAGAGGACATCGATTAGCTCGTAAATAAGGAGCATGTTTTAGTTTATTTTTATTTTTTTTCTGTCTGGGGGTTAGTATGTTTCGTCCATTAACATTAAATATAATTACTAGTAAGACTAGATCTAGATCTACTTATTATTATTTGTTTTCTGTTGTTAATACTCTACTTAGTTGCTTTGCTATTCTACTTTCAAGTAATTTAAATATTATTATTAGGAATACATTTTAATTCCTAGGCACTTTGTCTTCTTTTTTCTATTGTTTGTTTCAAGTATCTACATCAGTGCTTTGAACTTTGCTTCTACTATACAGAGTGTGTTTTTTTCCTTCTGGTTGTATTCAGACAACTTTTTATCTTTGATTTGCAGTAACTTAAACATGTTATATCTCAACTTGTTTGGTGGCTTTTTAAACTTATTCTATTAACAGTTCTAACAAACATCTTAAATTTATATTTTTCAAAAATTTTGGAGCTTTTTGCCATTTATCTTGAAAATATTTTATGTTTGTTTCTCTTTCTGGATTATGAGTCAGCTTTGTTAGAATTTTTGGTGTTATGGAGCAAATTGTATTTGAGTTTGTCAATATTTTTTGTAGCAGATTTCAAGTATATTAGTTCCAACTGATTTGTCATCTATTTAACTGCTTTTTATTGCTGTATTTTCATTCTACTGAACTAAGTTGTTGGGTTTTTTTTTCAGATAATTTTCCACTCCATATCTTTTTGCTTTTTAGAAGTCTTTCAAGATTCCCTTTTGTGATTTATTCTGAGCATTTCACCTACCTTTAATTATTAATCATTGAGGTACAATCATCTCTTAAAACCCTTTTTGTTAAATAATATCACTTGCTCTGCCTTGACCTATATTGACAACAAAGGCTTATACTTCCCCCTCCTTATTATAGTTATATCCTATATTGTGTAGCTATACAGGCTTTTAATCTTCATATTTATCAGTTACTCAGGATATACAGTATAAAAGTCTGTTAGAAATAAATAGAAAGCTTTATGTATATGAAGTTACATAATGTGGATGTTGATTTAATGTCATCTATATTCTATAATCTATATTCTCATCCCCTTCCTCTTTAACCATCTCTTCTAAATCTATGTAGAAATTTATCATTGTTTTTCTAAAAGTCAATTTTTCTATCATGAATAAATAAACTATAAAGCTTAGTTACACAATTGTGTTTTAAAAGGAAATGTGTTCTTGGGAGAGGTATTGATTTGTTTGGTTATTTTGTTTTCTGAGACAGACAAACCTAAAATTTGAAATCTCCCTGCCCCTGTCTTGCAGATACTGGGATTACAGATCTGAGCCACCATACCCAACTTTTCTTTTAAATTGTAGTAAAATATATGTAGTATACAATTTATTATCTTAACTTTTTACAGACTGTTTTGTGGGTATATATGTCCAGATGATCACTTTTCTGTCAAAGAATTTTGCTACATCTTTTCAAATACATGTAGAATTATTTTAAATGGCCATGTATTAAATTGCCAAGAAAATCTTAAATTCTGTAAAATGGGTAGTGAAGTATTTTTCTTTTTTAAAATAAATTTTATTTAAGTTAGAAACAATCTTATTTTACATATCAATCCCAGTTCCCTCTCCCTCCCATCCTCCCATGCCCCCCACCAACCTCCCATCCACTCCCCAGGTATGGTGAGGCCTTCCATGAGAGAATCATAAAATATTTCCAGTTATTTGGGTCAGGGCCTAGGCCCTCCCCTGTGTATCTAGGCTAGGAGAGTATCCCTTCATGGGAAATGGGCCCCCAAAGTCCATTCGTGCACTAGGGGATACATCTTGGTTCCACTGCCAGAAGGCCCATAGACTGCCCAGTGCTCCTAGCTGACACCACGTTCAGGAGGGGCTGGTTTGGTCCTATATTGGTTCCCCAGCTGTCCAACTGGGGTCCAATTGCTCAGGTCAGCTGTTTCTGTGGATTTTCCCAGCATGGTCTTGACCCCTTTGTTCCTTACTCCTCCCTTTCTGAAACTGGATTTCCAGGAGTTTGGCTCAGTGCTTGGCTGTGGGTCTCTGCTTCTGCTTTCATCAGCTATTGGATAAAGGCTCTAGGATGACATATAAGGCAGTCATAAATTCTCATTATAGGGGAAGAGCATTTAAGGTAGCCTCTATAGTATTGCTTAGAATTCTAGTTGGGATCATCCTTGTGGATCTCTGTATAATTCCCTAGTCCAGATTTCTCTTTAAACTTATAATGGCTCCTTCTATTGATGTGTCTCTTTTCTTGATCTCCTCTATTTATCTCCCAACTCAGTTTTTCTGATCCCTCATGTTTTCCTCCCCCCCACCCCGCTCTCTTCCCCTCCTCCTTCTCCTATCTCCTTCCCCCTCCCCCATGCTCCCAATTTGTTCAGGAGATCTTGTCTCCTCTCCCTTCACCATGGGACTATGTATGCCTCTCTTATGGTCTTCCTTGTTTGCTAGCTTCTCTGGAGGTGTGAATTGTAGTCTGGCAATCCTTTGCTCTATTAGACCGGGTAATTTATACACAACAGAAGTATATTACTCAGTTCTGGAGTCTGGAATGTCCAAGCTCAGCGTACCAGTAGATTCAGTGTCTGACAGTGTTCACTGTTCAGAAATGGCATCTCATGCATTCTCAAGTAGAAGACATGGTGAGAAAGCTTTCTCTCCTCCTAAGGGACTTGATCTCATCTGTGAGATGGATGTGCTCAAGACCTAAAGACTCCACATCTCAATACAGTCACCTTTGGATTTTATGTTAAACATACATGATAATATGCATTATATTTGTTAATTGCATGTGCTGTTTAAGCTTCCTGAGAAGCTGGCTCTGAAGAAAGAATTGATGTGCTTCCTCATTTCAGGCCTAAGCATGTTTTCCCAAAATTTCCTCCAAGGCCTCTTGTCTAGGGACAGGCTGGCCCAATGGCCTTGTGACATAGAAAAAAGCAACCAGCAGAGTGTATTGAAAACACTGTGTCCTTGAGAACAACTAGAAAGAAAAACCATTTCAATAGAGGCTTCTGCTAATTATCACATGCTATGAAAATGTCTTCAGCGGGAGTGAGAAGCCAGAAGCTCTGTAGAATTCCCTAGTTCCAGATTTCTCTTTAAGCCTATCGTGGCTCCCTCTATTGATGTGTCTCCTTTCTTGCTCTTCTCCATTCCTCTCCCCACTCAATCTTCCTGCTCCCTCATGTTCTCCTTCCCCCTCCTCTTCTCCCTTCCTCTTTCTCCTAGCTCCCGCCCCCTTCCCCCATGCTTCCAATTTGTTCAGGGACTCTTATTCTTTCCACTTCACTGGGGGACTTCACTTCTCTTAGGGTCCTCCTCATTTCCTAGATTCTCTGGAGGTATGGGTTGTAGGTTGGTAATCCTTTTCTCTATGTCTAATATTCATATATGAGTGAGTACATACCATGCTTGTCTTTCTGTGACTGGGTTACCTCACTTGGGATGGTTTCTTCTAGTTCCATCCATTTGCCTGCAAATTTCAAGATTTCACTGTTTTGTTTTTTCAGCTGAGTAGTACTCCATTGTGTAAATGTACCACATTTTCTGTATCCATTCTTCATTTGAGGGAAATCTAGGTTGCTTCCACCTTCTGGCTATTACAAATAATGCTGCTATGAATATAGGTAAACAGATTTCCTTCTTGTATGAATGTGCATCCTTTGGGTATATGCCTAAGAGTGAAATTGCTGGATCTTGAGATAGACTGGTTCCCATTTTCTGGAGAAACCACAATACTGATTTCCAAAGTGGCTGTACAAGTTTTCACTCCCACCAGCAGTGGAGAAGCATTCCCCTTTCTTCACATCATCTCCAGCATAAGCTGTTGTTGGTGTTTTTGATCTTAGCCATTCTGATGGGTGTAAGATGATATCGCAGAGTTGTAGCCCTGGTATATATAGACAATAAAGAGGCTGAGAAAGAAATCAGAGAAACATCACCCTTTACAATAGCCACAAACAACATAAAATATCTTGGGGTAACTCTAACCAAACTAGTGAAAGACCTGTATGACAATAACTTTGAGTCTTTAAAGAAATAAATTAAAGAAGATACCAGAAAATGGAAAGATCTCCCATGCTCTTGGATAGGTAGGATCAACATAGTAAAAATGGCAATCTTGCCAAAAGCAATCTACAGATTCAATGCAATCCTCATCAAAATCCCAGCACAATTCTTCAGACAATACTCAACTTTATATGGAGAAACAAAAGACCCAGAATAGCCAAAACAACCCTGTACAATAGAGGAACTTCTGGAGGCATCACCATCCCCGACTTCAAGCTCTACTATAGAGCTATAGTAATGAAAACAGCTTGGTGTTGGCACAAAAACAGACAGGTAGACCAGTGGAATCAAGTGGAAGTCCCTGATATTAACCCATATACTTATGAACGCCTGATCTTTGACAAAGAAGCTAAAAGTATACAATGGAAAAAAGAAGGCATCTTCAACAAATGGTGCTGGCATAACTGGATGCTGATGTGTAGAAGATTGGAGAGAGATTCATATATATTGCCATGCACAAAGCTTAAGTCCAAATGGATCAAAGACCTCAACATAAATTCAGCCACACTGAACATCGTAGAAGAAAAAGTGGGAGGTACCCTTGAATGAATTGGCACAGAAGACCACTTATGGAACATAATGCCAGTAGCAGACACTGAGATTGACAATTAATAACTGGGAACTCCTGAAACTGAGAGGCTTCTATAAGGCAAAAGACATTGTCAACAAGATAGAATAGTAGCCCACAGAATGGGAAAAGATCTTTACCAACCCCTCATCAGACAAAGGGCTGATATCCAAAATATACGAAGGACTCAAAAATCTAGTCACCAAAACACCAAATAATTTAATTTAAAAAATGGAGTACAGAACTAAACAGAATTCTCAACAGAGGAATCTGAAAGACACTTAAGAAATGGCTCAACATCCTTAGCCATCAGGGAAATGTAAAGCCTTTCTGGTTGATAGTGAAATAAAATATAGTTAACTTAAAAAGTAAATGTTACAAGGAACTATATACAAACTTTAAATGTTGTTTTCTTAAAAATTATATATAAAGAAAATTAGAACAAAATTGTTCTATGTATAAAATTTTTAATGTAGAAAATAGTATTGAATAATACTATATCCTCAAAGTAGGAAATTCATTAAAGAGGAAAACTTGTAAATTTTTTTGCAGATTTTTTTATTTGAATTAGAAACAAGATTGTTTTACATGTCAATCACAGTTCCCTTCTCCCTCCCATCCTCCCCTACCACCACCCCTCCAACTAAAACCCTACATATCACATATCCTTTCTGTTCCCCCCCCATGGTGAGGCCTTCGATAGGGTATCATCATAGTCTATCCTTTGGGATAGGGCCTAGGCCCACCCCCATGTGTCTTGGCTCAGGGAGTATTCCTCTATGTGGAATGGGCTCCCAAAGTCCACACCTATGCTAGGGATAAGTACTGAACTACTACAGAAGGTCCCATAGATTTCTGAGGTTTCCTCACTGAAACCCATGATCCTGGGGTCTGGATCAGTCCCATGATGGTGTCCCAGCTATCAGTCTGGGGACCAAGAGTTCCCCGATGTTCAGGTCAGCTGTTTCTGTGGGTTTCACCAGCCTGGTCTGAACCCCTTTGCTCATCACTCATCCTTCTCTGCATCTGGATTCCAGTTCAGTTCAGTGATTAGTTGTGGGTGTCTGATTCTACTTCCACCAGCTGCTGGATGAGGGCTATCAGGTGGCATATAAGTCAGTCATCAATCTCATTATCAGGGGAGGGCATTTAAGGTAGCCTCTCCTCTGTTGCTTAGATTGTTAGATGGTGTCATCTTTGTAGATCTCCAGACATTTCCCTAGTGCCTGATTTCTCTGTAAACCTAAAATGTTTCCCTCTATTATGGTATGAAAACTTGTAATATATATATATATATATATATATATATATATATATATATATATATATATATTCAAAATCTAAAAGAAAACCCCAACTAACAAGGAAGGATCAAATCACACATTTATCATAGCAGTTCATTGCAGTAAAAGCAAAACCATAGAACAAAGAACACACTGATATAATGAAAACAGACACTGTCTTTAGCTAACCTAGTCAATACAGAAGAACAAAAACATGAAATTGAGTTTTTAATTTCTGTATTTCCCATCTAATTTCATGGAAATGCAGAAATTAAAAACTTGGGCAGGCATTGGTGGCGCACGCCTTTAATCCCAGCACTCAGGAAGCAGAGGCTGGTGGATCTCTGAGTTCGAGACCACCCTGGTCTCCAGAGCGAGTGCCAGGATAGACTCCAAAGCTACACAGAGAAACCCTGTCTCGAAAAACAAACAAAAAACTCAAAGACTTTCTGATACAGCGGTAGGCCGGCCAGTTCAATATCCTCTCCACTATAGCTAGGGAAAAAAAAGAACAGAAAATAAAAACAACCTCAAAGACAAAACCCCCCTCAAACTCATATTCTGTATCATTCTACATATAGAATTAAGAAAATGGGTGAAATAGATAACTTCAAGGGAAATACAAAGTAATGAAAATTTTGTGCAGGTATTTTTTGCTTTTGTTTTTGGAGACAGGGTTTCTCTGTGGCTTTGCCGGCTGTCCTGGAACTAGCTCTTGTAGACCAGGCTGGTCTTAAGTTCACAGAGATCCATCTGCCTCTACCTCCTGAGTGCTGGGATTAAAGGGAGGCGCCACCATGGCTCATATATATATATATATATATATATATATATATATATATATATATATATATATATATTCAAATCCCCATCTGTGGCCCATTTCTTTTAGCCTGAAAAACACATCTTATATTTCTGGTAAGATAGTTTTGGTGGTACAAATCTAGTTTTGCTTTGGGGAAATGTTTATATTTGAATTCATTGTTGAAAGATGATTTTGTCAAACACAAAATTCTTAGTTTACAGTTCTTTTTTTCTCTTCCAATAGTTTAAACATATTCTCTGCTCTTGGGGTTTAATGTTTCCGAAGTTGACTTTAATCTTACTTGGGGCTCCTTTTTATAAAACCCTTTTTGTCTTGAGTTTTTTCTGCCTTTAAGATTTTTTCTGTCTCTCAGCATTTTTGCTTGGATTTTCTTAGCTGGAGTTTTTTTTTTCTTTTATCGTTTTACCATTTCTTTCCTAGCCTTTCAGTATTACACTTGTGTCTATGGTGATAAGGACTAATGGTATTTGACAATTTTTGACATTATTCATTTTCTGTCATTGTGTTTGGTTTGCCACACTCTTTTTGTTCCTAGCATCAATTTCTAACACTTTTCATAATAACTTTTGTTAATTTCACCCATATTAATGTTCTGAAATGTTGTTTTATTCATATTACTCCCAAATTCAAAAACTGTCCATGTTTATATTGAAATTAGCTATACATTTTGTCATTGATTGACTATTTTGTACCTGAGAATCTATCTTTTACTCTTTCATTTATCCTTTGATAGCATCAAATTGTTCTGTCCATAACCCTGTTTTAACTACAGCTTCTTCAACATGCTGTGTCTATCACTCATTTGCTTCTGATGCATCATACTGTATTTTTACATTAGTATTGTTCAACCTAATGAAGTCTAAACATACTAAATTTAGTTGCTTCTGTGTGCCCTGACACTTCTAGTACTTGTAAGATAGAGAATAACAATAAATCAACTTGATGATACTGTTGCTTTACATGTTGTATTTAAGCATGCTTTAATTCTGGCAGGTACTGTTATAATGAAAATAAGCAACTCTTTCCCAAAGGTAAACTGTTAGCGCTGAAGATTGAATGTTAATTGGACCTTACAACCTGACTTCAATGCCTGGGACCCAAATGACGAAGGGAGAGAACTAATGGTTCTCTTAACCTCTATGTACTATAGCACACATGTGCCCCCTCTCTGCACAGTAAATTAGCCATTATAATAGCATTTTAAGGGAAGTTGAATGATTTTGTAAGTCTATCATATGCTTTATATCACAAGACTTTCTGCAATATGAATGTTTACTTCTATTATAGATAAATTATTGAGAATGATATAGATTTTATTCCTTTTCTTTTCTTTTCTTTTTGTTGTTTTTTTCCTTATGGAAGGGAGAGAAAGAGGGTCTTATATACCCTTTTCTGGATTTGAACTCTCAACCTGCCTGAGTCTCCGGAGTGTTGGGGTTATAGTCATGAATAATATATTTTAATAATAATACATTTCATTACAGTGCTAAACTTTATTTTATGTGCATATGTAACTAAAATAACTATAAGAAACTACATTCATATTTAGAGAAAACAAAGCAGCAAAGGGTGAATACTTTTATAAATAACTTCATTGATTATATAGCATCCCATTGTTATTGTTCTAAAGCTTATGAATTTAATAAAATATTAGAATATTATGTCAAATATGGGCACTTTAAGAATAAACCAATACCTTTAGCTTAAACTGAAGTTACTATGCAGTAACTCATAAAAATGACCAGTTTAACAATATAGCATAACTGGAGTAACAAGATTATTCCAAACTTAATCATTATTGATGGGAATATAAAATAGTGACTGTCCTATTCCCTTCTGTAAGCAGCATCTACAATTAAAACTGTGCTTGACCCTTTGTCTTCAGTCATGTTTGTATCACCTGCCATAGTGTAATATGTTCAAGGGTTATTGTCACAGTGCAGGAAGCCACATGACTCATCCC